>NC_044053.1:21593225-21595725 GCF_902167405.1 Gadus morhua
AATTTTCGTATTGTACTATTGGTCCAATATGTTGACATATTAGCGCCCATTAGGTCTGCAAGTCTAAAATATGTCTTTGCTTCTGCTTCTATCCCTGATGAACCTAACATTAAGTATTTTTCATTAAATCTCTTAATGTGGTTTACGGCCGGACACTTTGAATGTGGATACACTCTGTAAGATGTCTTAAACACTCAACGTGAGCCCTATTTTGTAGAATGAGTGTAAAAAGTACAAACAAAGGAAACACATTTGACTTATATTGGCACGATGTCAAGGGAGAGGCTTCTTTTAAACAAAGTAGCAGCTTTTAAGTGTGCTGCCTACTACCGTTTCCCTGTGTGTCAGCGGACCTGACCATACAAGGCTTACCAGGGGATGCTGAGTCAAAGCACAGCCCAGGCTTTCTGCAGCTTCAAATGGGCCCTTCACTGAGTGTAGTCAGCAGCTGGATGGATGACACACAATCCTACAATCCGCACGGGAGACTGTATCTGCTACGCACGACCACAACCGCCACCTCCTCCACCAACATCATCACAAAGTGTCCCCTCAAACAATAACATTGTCTGCAGCCAGACTATTAACAGCCTTATCCCTGACTTCCCAGCTACTTTTTTCTCCCTCCTCCATTGTTATGATGTAATCCTTCCTCTCTCTGTAATTCCTTTTTGTATTATGAATGCTATAAATCTGTCCCAGCCCGAATCTCATTTCCCCTTTCTCCGTAGGCCATGCACAACAGCCGGGAAGACCTCTCTCTCTCTCTCTCTCTCTCTCTCTCTCTCTCTCTCTCTCTCTCTCTCTCTCTCTCTCTCTCTCTCTCTCTCTCTCTCTCTCTCTCTCTCTCTCTCTCTCTCTCTCTCTCTCTCTCTCTTCCTATCATTCTGACTACTATGTTTTTTCTGGCACTCCTCTATTCTTTCTGTTAATACTCCTTGATGATACGCTAATTCTGAATCATCAATGAATCATCCCAGATTAACGGACAGCAAATAAAGTCCCGTTGGTCACTGTTGTACTTCTGCAGATGCTACCGCTAGTTATCTGTTCTTAGATGCTACCACTAGTTAGCTGTTCTTAGATGCTACCACTAGTTAGCTGTTCTTAGATGCTACCACTAGTTAGCTGTTCTTAGATGCTACTGCTAGTTAGCTGTTCTTAGATGCTACTGCTAGTTAGCTGTTCTTAGACGCTACTTCTAGTTAGAAGTTCTTCAATGCAGATTCAACCTTAAGTCTAACAGACAAACCCCTCCCTCCCTCCCTCCCTCCCTCCCCTCCGACTCACCTATAGATGGATTACACACAGATTTCTTTCTTCTCTTCTTTTGCTCCACTTGTCTCTTACTCCCCGTTATTTATCTTCTTTGGGACCCCCCCACTCACTCACACACACACACACACACACACACACACACACACACACACACACACACACACACACACACACACACACACACACACACACACACACACACACACACACACACACACACACAGTCATTTCCCAGGGATCAAAGGTCACCTGGGATCAGCGGAATGTGTTGCCTGTAGTGATTGCAGCGTGGACCTTTTGACCCGCTGCATTGTCTCCGCTCAAAGCCCAGGTTCTGCAGCCCCGACGGGTTCAGATCAGCCCCTCCACCAAGGTCTGAAGAATGCTACGTACGTACCTCCGCACTAGCCGCACCACCCACCACCACACACCACCCACTGAGGCCTGTCTCCCCGGGGGGGTCGGCCTGGAAGACGTGTTCTGACTCAGGAGTGATTCAGGACCCCGGCTGGGCCATCTTTGTAAAATAACCATCAGTTCTCTCTGGGCCCTTCCGACGCTCAGTGGTGAAATAGGGCTGACTGTGTGAGGGTCAGGGGGAATGTTTATGAGCGCATATTTGGTGTCAGGTCCTCAGACAGGGTGGCTGGCCAACAGCGAGATGATGATGAGGAGGAGTGGGACACCCCTTTGCTTCATCGATGTGAAGGATTGTTGGGGAGGGTCCATTCCTAAGCAGAGCTATAGGAATGGATGACAGAGGGTTCATGGCATTTACTCCACTTTGAATCATAGGCCTGATTCCAACAGGAACTCCAACCAATCAGTGATTGAGGTTGTCGCGATGTTCTGCTTGACATTTCAGCCAGTGAGGGAAAGTCAACTTTCCCTCACTTTCCCTTTTAAAGGAAATGTGTTTAGTCAAACCATCGAATAAGATGAATATCTCCGCTCGCTCGTCTCTTTGAACTCTAATCACTGGCCTAAGTCTGTCCTCTGGAAGTCTTTGAGTGCGCTCCAACATTTGATAGCGTTCCTTAATGAATGTCACACTCAACGGCACAAACACTCCCAGCATGCCGAGCAGGATCCCTCCCTTTCTGAACATCCATCCACACAAAACACATCCTCCAATATCCAGGACAATGGACAGTAGCGGCGCCGGCTCCTTCAAGACTCCGCGGCTGGCCGTGTGACCCGGGATCCGAACCCCTGCCATCCC
>NC_044053.1:21600725-21615725 GCF_902167405.1 Gadus morhua
ATTGAAGACATATGGAGGCTTTCGCAACTGGCAGCCGAAGCAATTGGAAGAAGAGTCCAGTCAGCGTCTTAACCTACAACCACCTTCCACGCTCCTTCCTCCCCTTCAGTAATGCAGATGCAGCGCCATGTATAGTCAATAGGGCTGTCATTGTGGGCTGATGACGCAGTTGAGTGGTGGAGGGGCTTGTTGTGTTAATGAAGCGTACGGGTTAGGGTGGGCGGCGGGTTTGGGGTGGGGTGCTGCGCCCCTACCCGGGTGGGCGGGGTGTGCTCAGCAGCTGTCCAGACCGGCTGAACCGCCCGTGTCCCTGTGTGGTTCCAAACAGCAGCGGATGCATTTGAGTGTGGTGGTCTCTGCTGGAGTCTTAGCCCGTCCGGCCCCACGCGCCGGGGCAGCACCTCCTCGTTGCTCTCCTTTTCTAGCACCCCTCCTCTGAGAAGACCGTCTTTCGGGTAAGCTTCATGAGCCAAGATTGAAAAAAGCACCACAGGCATACCTGACTCAAAGTGAGGTTTGAAGTATGTCGCAAAAAAACACCACGGTTAAAAGCCACATTCCTTCCAAATGTAGAGCAATGCAAACATGTGAAATATGTCCTGCGTGTTAACCCCCCGCCCTCCACCTTAGGAGGAGAAGGCGGGAGCTACAGCCCAGCGCTGAGTGATGGACATTGTCTGATTGGTCGAAATAGATGTCCAAATATTTTTTCTGAGTCCCGTGTCCTTACTGAACACCGGCGATTACCAGCCCCCCCCTCTTACAACCCCCCCCCCCACCCCACCACCCGCACAGGTCCCTAAAGAGCGACACATGGCTTTGGCATTGACTGTGGACCCAGTCTGGCCCGGTGTCAAAGGGCCAATTTGTCAGTTTTCAATGTGAAGCCTGGCCATGAGATGTGTTTCAGGGCGGGGAGTGCACATCTGGACTCTTTTAAACGGTGTCCCACTTCCTCCATCAGACCCCTAAAGTATGTCAGTAATGTGGTGATGGGGTGGGCCACGTTCTACTGCCGGTGGGTCTTATTCCCTGGGACACACACCGGTCTCCTATTCAAACACCCGGTCCATCCCTGCAGGCTGAACCCCCTACTGCACCCCGGTCCATCACTACAGGCTGAACCCCCTACTCCACCTCGGTCCAGCAATACAGGTTGAACCCCCTCCACCTCGCTCCAGTGCTGGAGGCTTCAGCCTGAGAGAGTTCAGCCGGTTTCCCCGTGTGATACTATCTGGAGGTTTAATGGCGGAAACGGCCGTCATCAGTGGAGGAAGAAAAGTGTGTTGTGAGAAGGAAACCGTCGTACCGGGGCTTTAGAGCGCCACGGAGAACCGAGATGGAGAGACAAGCGCGGGGAGGCCAACGCGCGCAATCAGTCAGGATGAAAGCGGCTTGATGGAAGGAAATAGAGTGTGGAAAGCAGGCGTGTGTGAGATGTGTGTGAAATGCATACAAAGGAGACAGGGCCATCTCAGCTCTGTTTCCAAAAGCTGAGACCACGGCGGCAAAACAGTTGCCGTAACAATATGGGCCATGATGTTTACGCTTCATAGCCTTTCTCACCTTATTTCTCCCTTGCTTGGTCTCTCTTTCTCTCTCTCTATCTCATTCACTCTCATTCCTTTTCTTTCTCTATTTCTTTCTTCTTTTCTCTCTCTCTCTCGCTCCCTCTCTCTTCACACATACTCCTACACACACACACACGCACACACATTTGATTCATTTATTTGGAATGACCAATACTACACCATGCTAATGTGTGTGTGTGTGTGTGTGTGTGTGTGTGTGTGTGTGTGTGTGTGTGTGTGTGTGTGTGTGTGTGTGTGTGTGTGTGTGTGTGTGCAAACACACACACACACACACACACACACACACACACACACACACACACACACACACACACACACACGCACACACTTAACATAGCGCTCTCTGGCAGGCAATTTCACATCAAAGTTGTCCACTAAGTGTAAAAGGGCCTGTATTGATTTAATTGTCTGGCTCCTTGGAAAATATATCTGTATTGTTTCTGAAAGGACCCCTGAGGTGAGACTGTCGACAACCCCAGAACAGGGGGATGGATCATGTTTGTAATAGTTCTGTCTCTGCTTTCTGCTCAGCCACCAGGCAATGCTGCATGCTGGTTCAAACTCATTCCTGGAGGGGACAAGGTGACCTCTTGTTGTTATAATGTCTTCAATGTGCTGAAACTAATCAGATTCAACACACACATGTGCGTCGACACACACACACCTGCAATAACATACACACAGATTCAAACACACACACACACACACACACACACACACACACACACACACACACACACACACACACACACACACACACACACACACACACACACACACACACACACACACACACACACACAGGCCACATCCAGATCTGCTGGAAAGCATTATTTTAATGTTTGAAGGTCTTACTTCTCATGATCTGGATATAGATGTATTCTGAGCAAGGTAGAGCACACTTAGCTAGAGTTGCTCCATGCCTCATTTGACTTGACCTCCAAAGCTCCGAAGGACATGGTGGTGAACAGTGTTGTTGAATACACACAGCTCTCATTGGTTTGTGTGCTCTGAGCAGGGAGGAAGGAGGCGGGCTCTCATTACAGTTCTCTGTTGCTCTGTATCAAGCAGCTGACAGATGCGCATCCCAGGGCCGGCTCCCCAGGCCCTCTGGCCTGCCACTAGGCCCCCGATCGGGCCGGTGCAACACTCACACCGCGCCTCCTTTCGTAGGACGGTATGTGTGTCGCTCAACAGTAGCCAATGAACTTCTAACAGCCAAAGGGTCCACAGTGTGGGTTTCGACCTGCCTGCGTTGCCCCGGGAAATCACCTGTCACTCAGGGCAGCTAGAACACCCTCCTACCGCGGAGCTCACCGCAGGGGCCCCGGGACACCAGCTCTCTCTATCGGGCCCCCAGGTGCCCGCGCAGCATTCAGGCTCTCCGCCCCATGCGGTGGATAAACACGGGCAGTCAAACGTGAAAGGGGGGCTTTCTCCCCCCCGATCCTTGAGAAAACACGGTGGCATGCAGCGTAATAATAATACCCCCCATACTACACCAGCCCCCCCCCCCCCCAGGCCAAATCACCTATGACGGTGTAAACACACCGCCCCCCACCCAGCACCACCACAAGCACCACCAGGGAGATGTGACTAAGACGTCAGATTATTAAAGTTATTAAGTTAATGAGCAATTATCGGACCAACAGGAGCGCAACGTGCTCATAAAGGCTCATTAAGATATTAGCAGAGGTGGTGGTGGGTTTTGGTTTGGGCTGCTGGTGTGAGTGTGTCACTTCCTGTGCAGTTAGTAATTCCAGGACTCACACTGGGGGGAATAGAATAACACACAAGAAATAAGAAACCTATTATATGAGGTGAGATACGAAACAGGATTACTGTAGTTCTGCAGGGCTGCGAGCTGCAGCAGTTTATACTTTTTGCTAACTGTGCATTTGAAGTGTCGAGAACGCTCTTTTCTGTTTATCGTCCGGCTCTTTAAAAAGCAAAGTGTGTTTCAAAGCCAGGCGTCATGTGAGCAGCAAAGGTTATGCTTTAGATGCTCCAGGCTATGACTGGCAAGCGTGAAGTATACGAGTACATAAGCAGCGTTTGTAAGCTACTCACTCTTGAGATTTGACAGGAGCTCGTTTCTTTAAGGCAATGTACAGCTCAGGTTCAAAACAACAAGGAGGAGGCCCCTTAGATCTGCACTGAGCATGACATAGCAAGTATCAAAGACTAGCCTGTTAAAATTTGTGTTTCAATACAGAATGCAATGTGTGTATTGAAAGGACATTGGATATTAACGGCTCTGCTGGCCAGCATGTGACAAGAACATTCATCATTGGCATGAAACAAGTATTATCGGGAGTAAGCACACCAACGCACACACCAACGCACACAAACACACTCACACACACATACAAACACACACACAGACACACATGCACAAACACACACACACAAACACACACACACACACACAAACACACCTACATACACACTCACACACACACACACAAACACACCTACATAGCCACACACACAAGCGCACAAACAAGCGCGCGCACACACACACACACACACACACACACACACACACACACACACACACACACACACACACACACACACACACACACACACACACACACACACACACACACACACACAGTGAGCACAGTAGACTCTGGGTCTCAGGGGAAAGGGAGAGCAGCGGG
The DNA here is from genome assembly GCF_902167405.1 of Gadus morhua. NCBI lineage: Eukaryota > Metazoa > Chordata > Actinopteri > Gadiformes > Gadidae > Gadus > Gadus morhua. Next base: position 21,604,984 of record NC_044053.1, read on the forward strand.
AGAGACTGTGCTAGCTGAGTGCTGGGTTCTGTTTTTGTTGGAGATTTTCCGCCTTCTGGAGTCTCAGGCGTCTGGTTGGATGGGGGGCGGGGTTCTTGTGTATAGAAGGGCCGCTGTAATCCCTGTCATTAACCCTATTAGAGGACGAAGAGCATACCCTCTCATCACACTCTTCCTCTCGACCCCCTGGGGTGGAAGGACTCTCATCAGCCCACTCTTTGTCTTCTTCTGCTGCTCTTCGTCTGTCTTATTGTTTCCTGTGGTCTCACTACACTTCCTGTTCTTATTACTACCCCACCTATATGAACATTTACACTAACGTTAAGAGCATTTAGCAGATGCTCTTACCCAAAGCGACTTACAATAAGTACACTTGTCAGAAGAAAGAGAAACAACAATATATCACTGTCGGTACAGTCAGGATTTTCACAGAAAATGTAAAGTGCCAAGCACTTAAAATATGCCAAGTTAACCCATTCCCTGTATACAACAAAGATAGCTAGGATAAGATGCTAAGTACTATTTTTAAGCGCAAGGATGGACAACATACAGTTGTATAGATGCACATACTGTCCAAATGTTACAGACACAATTTATTCTGTAAAATTTGATAGGATTTCTTTAAAGAGACCATCCTATGTGTGACTTGTGAGTGACTGGCCCCTGACCCACTTTGATTTATTCTCCACACAGCCAAACCAGGTGTACGTGGTCCTACGCAGGGACCAGGGATTTACCCGGTCAATCAGTTGTTTTTTTTGTGAATAACAAGCCTACCTTAATCGTCTATAAAACAAACGGAGGCAGATGAAGGCAGATGAGAGAGAAGACAACACTGTCCCAAGTATAGCACATCCTGTGGTGCCTGCTGGGCTTTCCATTGAGGAGGAGGAGGAGAGTGAGAGAGAGAGAGAGAGAGAGAGAGAGAGAGAGAGAGAGAGAGAGAGAGAGAGAGAGAGAGAGAGAGAGAGAGAGAGAGAGAGAGAGGGAGAGAGAGAGACAGAGAGAGAGACACTTTGGCAGAGGATAGTTGGGGGTGGTGCAGGGACCCCACGCTACGGAAGAGGGGGAAGCACCTTGTGACCCTCCGTGTTTTCCGACAAAACTACTGGTGGTGCGGGTGGTGTGGCAGGGTGGTGTGGAAGGGTGCAGCAGGCTGCAGGCCTGGGGTAAAACCACTGCAATGAAGCCGATGCATGGAGACAATATCAGACTCAACATTCGGTAGAAAATAATCCAAAAATCAAACTTCATGCATATATACATTACAATATATACCATCCTCTGCCAAAGTGTTACTTAGAAATATCAGTGATTTCAATGTCAGAGTTCAGAAGGAAGGAAGTGGATGTCCCACTCACGTATAGGAAAAGTGTGCCTCTTATTTGTTTACTTTTTTTTGTAATGTCCATTCAGAAGGGAAGTAAAGAAGGAAGGCAGATAACTGTCCTTTAATGTAAATAAAATATATTAATAAACAAGTTGAGCTGGGGTTCTGGGGGCTGAAAAAAGCGGGCAGATTTCCAAGTGCTTTTGATTAGGCTGGATGTTGTTTGGGTTTGATATCGTCCCCATTGTTTCTCTTGTGTGTGTCTATGTGTGTGTATGTGTGTGTGTAAGTGTGTGTGTAAGTGTGTGTGTGTGTGTGTGTGTGTGTGTGTGTGTGTGTGTGTGTGTGTGTGTGTGTGTGTGTGTGTGTGTGTGTGTGTGTGTGTGTGTGTGTGTGTGTGTGTGTGTGTGTGTCTGTGTGTCTGTGTGTGCCTTCCCTCTGCTGCATATAAACTCTCTTTCTTTCAATACTCCTACCTCAGCTCCTCAGCCTACAGCCTATATACAAAAATGCTGATGTATGCTAAAATATTGTGTAAATTGTGTGAAATATGACCTTCTAGGCCTAAATTAATATGCAAAACGTTCAACAATAATTGCCTTCCTCAACGATAGGTTTGGGTTTCTCATGAGGAATATGAAAACAACATTTTGCAGAAAGAAATGGGGGCTGTTTCTCGTTAATAAAGTGCCTAAAGCAAGGTATACCAAACAATGAGGGAGCTCTATCAAGCATGACCTTTCTGGAGATTGGCTGGGGTACTCTATTTAATAAACTAATGCTGAGGCTTGTCTGGAAACAGTGTGGGAAAAAGACTGAACACACAGACCTACACAACCAAACACACAGACACACAGACACACACACACACACACACACACACACACACACACACACACACACACACACACACACACACACACACACACACACACACACACACAGACACAAACACACACACACACACACACACACACACACACACACACACAGCCACGCATGCATACACAAACACACACACACACACTCAGACACACACACACACACAAACACACACACACTTCTATCTGATCTACCCAGATAAAGTGGGCAATTTTCAGGAGACAACTGGCTCGGCCAATTAAAAGCGTTCCCTGCAGGAGAGCATGGGGCTCCTCATGCATGGGTGGGCGGGGCCTTGACCCCCCGGTACGGCGGTGTGACGCCGTCTGGCCCGGCGGAGGCTGTGCTTCGCAGGCTGCCGTGAAGGGAGGGGGGGGGGGGGGGGGGGGCACGGGCCTGTGGGTTATCCTTAACCCCCCGACTGTCCCCAGGAGAGTAAAGATCAGAGCGGATATCACAACCACTGGGCTTTGTATCATCAGCCTCATAGCATATTGCCTAAGTCATCATTTAAGGTTATCTCTTCTATCTGGCGTCAAGAATGCCTTGGTCAAATAAATGACTTGGACTGACAGTGACTATGGAATGTAAAAAGCGCTCTGATTGGTTTAGGATATAGCCAATAGAGAAGTGATTCAGCAGCTTTAGGAGAGTAGAGCTAGGTTAGATATCAGAATTTGGCCAAAATATGAATTGGGAAATTATGCTATGATATGCGAAATATATGTTATCGTTGCTGTTCAGCCGTCGCAGAAGAGCCACCCTTTGTTGTCCTTCGGTTTCCGGTGCGCTGTTGGCCTTCTCTTGGCCCGTTCACTAGGGACAGGGCATCCAGGAGCTCTGTGAGCAACAGCAGACAAATCTGCTCCACCTTTCTGTCCTCTGGCAGACCCAGCTGACACCAGCCTGTGACCCTGTCTACACCCCCAGGCCCCAGATCCTGGCCGCAGTTCCCCCCCCCCCCCCCCCCCCCCCCCCCCCCCGCCGCCTCCTCCAGCAGGGCCCTGGCTGAACGGGGCCCGACACGTGTCCATTACAAACACCCAACCCCTCCCCCGCCAACCCCCCCCCCCCCCCCTCCCCCCAGATCGGGTGCAGTTGACTCCAGCTGAACTGCTGCGGCACAGAAATACATATCTTCAGACTCTCTCCCACGCCCCTCCCTGTAACGACCTGATGGCAATGGTGACCCATATGTAAAACATATGGCAGCAAGCCGTGGGATGATGTTGTGTTTGTTAAATGTAAACCGTGGTTGTGTGGGTGTGGGTGTTGATGTTACACGCAAGGATGAGATGCTTGTACATGGCAGAGAAAGACAAAGCTGAAGATGAGGATGAAAATGAATATGAATACCTTGCTGTAGTAACGTATAGTAGCAACTACTGCGGATCATGCTATTGCCACCGCTACATTTTCCAACAATTATTAATGATGACCAAAGGACTTTCAAATGCATCAGTGATGCTTTAGAACTACTTAAAAAATGTCCAACATGTGTGGTTGCTTATAAAGAGTGAACAGTGGAGCGAGAATGAGATCTCCGTGTTCCATTAGAAGGCCACACATTTCGTGCTTCTCATCTGCCCACCAATGCGCTTGCATTGCATTTAACCGCATATTACATCTTCTAACATCCGACGACGCACACATGGTCTTCAACCGCATCACACATGCATCACACAGGGTCCACAGACGTGGACCGGACCAGGGATTAGATTAGATGAAGCAGAACTACAACAACACAAACACCTTCCCCCACCACCACCACCACCAACACAACAACACCCGCTCTCTGTGTGTTTCTCCTGGGTGTAGTTTGGAGCCAGGGGCCCCAAAAGAGAGACAGATGCAGTCATATTACAAGCGGCGGGGTCATTTCAACACTACTTCAAAAGGGCTCACAGCTGCGGCAGGGACACCTAAAGCTGCTCGCGTGTGTGGTCCCCTCCAGGAGGAGTGCTAGGAGAGCAGCGTCGATTCGAGGCGTGGCGGGGAGCCACTGCAACAAATGGGGTCGAGCTCAGGAAGTCATGTATGAAAAAGTATTCAAGGGTGGCTCTGTGTTAACCAATGAGAGATGGTGGGAACTCTACTGAACCTTTGTGTTAAATAAATAAAACATAAATTGTTTGATTCATTCAGAATCACATAGGGTTTTTGTTTACTGATTTGTTGGTGCAGTGCGGATATGCAAAAAACAAATGAAGATGAATATTACGTCAGCGAACGAAGAAATGACGTAAGTAAAAGGTAAGATCTAAATTAACTTATCCCTGAGTTGATCAGATCCCTTAAAAAGCAGGCTGGTCAATTAAAGGTGCTGTTCATTAAAGAATTCCGGACCCTTCCAGGAGGTCTAGGGACGTTATCACAGCGGATGGTTTCATATCACCACCTGTTCCTTATCTTCTCTCCTGCATTTTTTATTTATTTGTTAATTTATTTATCTAACAGATCCTGGGCCTGCTAGCAGCAGGAGTCCAATCTGCTCCCTAGGGAGCGAGATAGAAGATGACCCACCTGGTGCGTGTATGCGTGTGTGTCTTTGTGTGCGTTTGTGTGAGTGTGTGAGTGCGTGTGTGTGTGTGTGTGTGTGTGTGTGTGTGTGTGTGTGTGTGTGTGTGTGTGTGTGTGTGTGTGTGTGTGTGTGTGTGTGTGTGTGTGTGTGTGTGTGTGTGTGCGTGTGTGTGTGTGTGTGTTTGTGTGTGTTTGTGTCTGCGTCTGTTTGTCTGTGTGTGAGTGCCTGTAAGTTAAAGAAAACATGTATAAAGGTAATGGAAACACACTATAGGTCAACTTGGAGCATTAATATGTTTTTTTATGTTGAGGTTGGAATGCAATAATGCAGGCATAAACTTTGAGAAATCAAAGTCAAACTACACCCCACACACACTCACACACACAAACACACCCAAACACACACTCACATCCCCACACACAAGCACACACACACACACACACACTCACACACACACACACACACACACACACACACACGCACACGCACACACGCACACGCACACGCACACACACACACACACACACACACACACACACGCACACGCACACGCACACACACACACACACACACACACACACACACACACACACACACGCGCACTTGCTCTTGGAGACTGCTGTAGCAGTAGTGTTGTCTCCATAGCAATTAGGTGCCAACAACATCAGATAGTGGGAGAAGGGTAAAGCATTTGATGTGCTAGGCTCCTCCCAGCTGGCTCCAACACCCCTAAATCCCCCCTGCATCCCCATCCCCCCAAACACACACCAGCCCCCACCCTTGCCCACCATGCATGCCCATAGATTGATATAGGATAGACCACCACAGTATATTCGTCTGATGATGGCACTGTATTGTTTTACAGAATTGTGCCTGGTGTCAGAAGTGATCATCTTTAACCTGTAGCCACTCATGAATAAAAAAAATAATGTAGTAGGCTAGTTGGTTTTAAAGGCAGCCCTCTTTAATTACCGCTAGGGGGCGCATTTTCCATGTCGGGGATGATAACGGTGACAGATAAGGATGCTTGGATCTCGATTAGCCGCAAGACAAATATTTAAAAGTGGATGATGTAAGATTTGGTACTCAGACGATTTTGACTGATTTGTGAGAGGATACTTGTATTGATAGCACAGGTTATTTTGTTTAATAATTTCAAAGCCAAACTAATTTGGTTTTGTTTCATGAACGATATGTCTTCAATAAATCATGTGTCAGTGATGTGGTGAAAACGCTGCTTTGGGGAAATATACTCACTATTCCTTATCCCTTTACTTTACCCTTAAATTGAATATGCCAACTAAAATATATTGGCGAAACAGGAAGCATGTGGCCGAATGCATGTTGTATGAAGTGAATGCATAGATCCCAATGTCCCTTAGAACAACAAAATAAGGTTTGTTTAACCTGTTGCAATTTAGAGGCCCACTACACTCGTTCTGAATAAGTTAGGCCCCTCATAAGTAAGCCAAAGATAGCGGCAATGTGAAATTTCCTTTTGAATTGTTTAAACCTGTCTGTTTGCTTGTCTCTTTCACATGTAAATGGTTCCCCAGACTTGAGAATTGAATTTAAACACCTCCCCATTTACATTTAATCTGATCATCAAACAGTTCGCGATGCATTGTCGATCTAATAACATTCAGCAGAAATAAACTTTGCAACATGTTTTAAATATTGGATCTTGCTATAGGCATGTTTCGGTCTGTTTCTGCATACATTAGTCTGAAGTGGCTCTTCTCAGATAGTTAACGATGCCTATTTGACTAAATGTTGCCTAATGAAGTCCGATCTGTCGGGGATTGTGATGCAAAGCATTAAACCTGCCTGCCCGGGCTTGTTTCAGACATATCTCTGTTTCTGCAGAATACCACCAGAACAGCCGTTTATGCAATTTAACCAGCAGCTTATGACATATTTGAATTGATGTGCACTAAAAGAAAAAAGAGTCGCCATCATAAATAATCATTTAAAGGAATATCTCAGAATGAATTGTCTCTTGTCCTACATCGATAAACAGCGTATATTATTTCAGATCGTTTTATTTTTCTAATAAGTTCTGCAGAAAGGCTCCTGATCCCCGCACCGCGGTGCGGGGGAGAGAGACCCGGAGCAGGCGGAGGGACGCGTGGGAGAGGGGAGAGGGGGCGCGCCGGGTGGGGCTGCGGGACCAAGTGTTTGAATGGGGGAGGGGGCTGCACTGGGAGGGACCCAGGGGTGTGGAGTTTAAAAAGGCATGCAGCGCCAACCCTCACGCTCATACACAACCGCCACTCTCCGCAGTCACTCCAGAGCAGCCAACTGAACCACTCTACTATCTCGATTTGTCAACAGAGTTTACATTAACTTAAGCTCTCAACTCTCTCTGCCCATTGAAGAAGCCTGGTGGGAATTTACCAAGAAATCTTTTCAGAGCTCTAAGGATTTTTCTCAACATTTTTTGGTTTGTTTTTGCTGCCAACAGCAACTCCTCAGCGCACCATGGAGGCCACCACCATGGACTATGGAGACACCTACGACGAGTACTACGACGACAACTACACGGCGTGTGACTACTCAGAGTGGGAGCCCTCCTACTCCCTCATCCCCGTCCTCTACATGCTCATCTTCATCCTGGGCCTGTCGGGCAACGGCGTGGTCATCTTCACAGTCTGGAGGTCAAAGTCCAAGCGCCGGGCAGCCGACGTCTACATCGGCAACCTGGCCCTGGCCGACCTGACCTTCGTGGTGACCCTGCCCCTGTGGGCCGTGTACACTGCGCTGGGCTACCACTGGCCCTTCGGCGTGGCCCTCTGCAAGATCAGCAGCTACGTGGTGCTGGTCAACATGTACGCCAGCGTCTTCTGCCTCACCTGCCTGAGCTTCGACCGCTACCTGGCCATCGTGCACTCGCTGTCCAGCAGCCGGCTGCGGTCCCGCGGCACCATGCTGGCCTCCCTGGGGGCCATCTGGTTCCTGTCGGGGATCCTGGCTCTGCCCACCCTACTCTTCCGCACCACGGTCGACGAAGGCAACCGCACCACCTGCGCCATGGACTTCAGCATGGTCACCCTGAACGAGAGGCACGAGTCGCTGTGGATCGCCGGCCTCAGTCTCTCCTCGTCGGCGCTGGGCTTCCTGCTGCCCTTCCTGGCCATGACCATCTTCTACTGCTTCATCGGCTGCACCGTCACGCGCCACTTCAACAACCTGCGCAAGGAGGACCAGAAGAAGAAGAGGCTGCTGAAGATCATCACCACCCTGGTGGTGGTGTTTGCCATCTGCTGGACGCCCTTCCACCTGCTGAAGAGCATGGACGCGCTGACCTACCTCAACCTGGCGCCCAGCTCCTGCGGCCTGCTGCGCTTCGTGCTGCTGGCCCACCCCTACGCCACCTGCCTGGCCTACGTCAACAGCTGCCTCAACCCCTTCCTCTATGCCTTCTTCGACCTGCGCTTCCGCTCCCAGTGCCTGTGTCTGCTCAACCTGAAGAAGGCCATGCACGGCCAGATCAGCTCCATGTCCTCCACACTGAGCGCCCAGACGCAGAAGTCCGAGATCCAGTCCCTGGCCACCAAGGTGTGAGGCGCAGGGGGGAGGTCGGAGGACTCCCCTGGGCAGTGGCACGGCCCCGCCACCACCGCTGGAACACTGGGTAAACTGACAGACACACTAGATGTTCAGGCTGCTTTGTGTCTGATTATTTAGAAGCTGATGAGTTGTGAGCGTGACCCAGCAGCGATCGGAGGGGTTGTTGGGTGCCGGCTGAGCTGGGGCCAGGAGAGTCCAGATTCATGAACTAACAGAGGGGCAGGAGTCAGCGGGCTGAGCTTCTGAGATCTTTTTTTTTTTTTTTACCTTTCTCAAACTTTGATGAACTTCTGAAAAAAACAACGATATATATATATTTTTTGTCTTTGATTTCCAAAAAAAATATCCTTTTATATGACACGTGTAAATATGTTTACACTGGGTCAATTATAAAGTTGTACAGTATTTTCATACCACAGACTATTTCTTAAATGGATTGATGTTTTGTTTTAGAAGCACTTGTTGGACAGTCAGAAAAACACAGAGTGTTTGTGTGTGTGTGTGTGTGTGTGTGTGTGTGTGTGTGTGTGTGTGTGTGTGTGTGTGTGTGTGTGTGTGTGTGTGTGTGTGTGTGTGTGTGTGTGTGTGTGTGTGTGTGTGTGTGTGTGTGTGTGTGGGTGCGTGCGTGCATAGGGTAATCAGACAGTGTCATCTATAGGTTGTTTGTGAAGATGGAGGCTTCGAGGCGGAGGGAGGGAGGGGTTGAGAGAAGACAAGGTGTTGCAGCCTAATTACAGCGTTTGTGGAGAAGACATGGGCAGACAGACAGATGGCAGTTGACAAATGTTGTCCAAACGGGAATCGCAGGGGGTGGGGGGGTGTGTGGATGGGTGGGTTCAGGAGGAAGGGCGGGGGGAGGTCTTCACTTTGTGTCTCCTTCTGCCAAAGTGGGGAGAAGGGGGGATTCAAAAAAGTTATTGTTTTGCTTTATGTAAATTTTTGTATATTTTCTCTTGACATCAATGTAAGTTACTGCTGAATTAAAATAAATGAGTTTTATGGAAAAATTAATCTCAGTTCATCCTTAGTGTCAATGTGTGTGAAAATCATATAAGAAGATTATTATAATACATAATAATTAGTATTTACGGAAGAGGATTAGCACCACATGTGAATTTATTTTGAGTTCTGAATTTAAAGACTTAATTCTCAGAAATCTGAATTAAACTCAAAAAGAAATAATCACAATAGGCCCCAATCCTCTTCCTTAAGTAGTATAGTAATAGTAGTAATGTATAGAAAATTATATATTTGAAGAAAACACAGTATTTTGTTTAATCAAACCCTATATATCAGTATCTTGGCAGAGCAGGAAAAAAACAACAAACCTAAGCCCCACTCGGTCTGACTGGAGATTCAGGGGGAGCATTTAAGTACACCCCGGTGTTATTCTAGTGATAAGTATGCACAGGGGGCTCCTGCCTCGCTATCAAGGCATTCGGTTCACACCCTCCAACTAATAGATCTCTAATCTGCAGTCCTTCACAACCACTGCCCAGACTGTGCCGACGATTCAGCCAACAAAGCTGTCCTCGGAGAACGTGTATTCAGACTGAGAGACAACTGGCTTTGCACTTCATCACGGAGGACAAGGTCCACCAAGGGGACTAAATATATCTAGATGTAGATATATTTGAATATGGGTTACCTTCTTGAGGTATTGATACCCAGGCTGGAGACACACCAAAGTGAGTCCTCTCTCTCCCTTCCTGAGCTCTGGGTGTGTCCGCTCCAGAGGAGGATCACTGAGCCTCTCCGTCAGCTCCATCCATCATCTCTGTACCGTGTGCGTACCACGGTGTCTCACTATCTATAACCAGAAGGCACAGACCACCCCCCCCCCCCCCCCTCCTCCTCATAACCGGGTCATTACCAGCCGGACCCTCTTCTGAGGACCCTTTGGTCTGACAGTAATGAGCGCTGTGGAACATAATCACTGTTTAGCCAGCGACGGCTCGGGGGCAATGGGTTGAGGATCGGGGTCTTGGTGGGGGGGGGGGGGGGGGGGGAACAGTGTGGAAGAGGATCAGGGTGGTGGGTGGTAAGGTGTTGTTGGAGAGGGGTGGTGGGTGGGGTGGTAGGTGGAGGAGAGGGGTGGTGGGATAGGGTTGTAGGAGAGGGGTGGTGGTGGGTGCTAGTTGAGGATCGGGGGGGGGGGTTGGAGCGGGGCATTGGGGGGGGTAGGTGGAGGGTCTGGCTGGTGGGGGGGGGCAGTGTGGTTGGAGAGGGTTTGCGGGGGGGGGGGGGGGGGGGGGGTGGCGGTTGTCTAATCCTGGTAAGTTTGGGGCTACCGAACAAGTCAATATTTGTCCTGTTGACAAGAGATTTCAGTTAGAGAGCAGTTGGGGGGGCGGTGCTGTAGAGGCTGGGGGGTGGGGGGGGAGAGGGGGGAGAGAGGTCTTTGAGTGCCTTGTCTGGGTGGAGGAGCGGCAGTTAGCT